>NW_027414314.1:0-12330 GCF_964106895.1 Numenius arquata | reverse complement strand
GGGGAGGGGGGAGGGGGGGGTCAGGGGGAGGGGGAGGGGCAGCAACGCACCCCCTCCCCTTCCCAGTTCAATCCCAGTAACCCCCAACCCCCCTCCCGGTCTCGCCCGGTATAAACCAGTAAGTCCCAGTTCTCTCCCAGTACCTCCCAGTAACGCCAAACCCACCCCCCCCCCGGGCCTTCCCAATTCCTCCAGTCTCATCCCAGTATAAACCAGTACGGCCCAGTTCCCTCCCAGTACCTCCCAGTAACCCCAAACCCACCCCCCGCCGGGCCTTCCCAATTCCTCCCAGTCTCAGCCCAGTATAAACCAGTATGGACCAGTCCATCCCGGTGCCTCCCAGTGCCCCGAACCCACTCCAGTTCCCTCCCAGCCTCCTCCCAGTATAAACCAGTACATCCCAGTCCCTCCCAGTGCCTCCCAGTGCCCCCAAACCCACCCCCGGTCCTTCCCAATCCCTCCCAGTCTCATCCCAGTATAAACCAGTATGTCCCAGTGCCTCCCAGTGCCCCCAAACCCACTCCCAGTTCCCTTCCAGTCTCCTCCCAGTCTAAACCAGTATATCCCAGTCCCTCCCGGTGCCTCCCAGTGCCCCCGAACCCACTCCCAGTTCCCTCCCAGTCTCCTCCCAGTATAAACCAGTACGGCCCAGTTCCCTCCCAGTACCTCCCAGTAACCCCAAACCCACCCCCGATCCTTCCCAATCCCTCCCAGTCTCAGCCCAGTATAAACCAGTATGGACCAGTGCCTCCCAGTGCCCCCAAACCCACTCCCAGTTCCCTTCCAGTCTCCTCCCAGTCTAAACCAGTATATCCCAGTCCTCCCGGTGCCTCCCAGTGCCCCCGAACCACTCCCAGTTCCCTCCCAGTCTCCTCCCAGTATAAACCAGTACGGCCCAGTTCCCTCCCAGTACCTCCCAGTAACCCAAACCCACCCCGGTCCTTCCCAACCCCTCCAGTCTCCTCCCAGTATAAACCAGTATGGACCAGTCCCTCCCAGTGCCCCCAAACCCACTCCCAGTCCCATCCCAGTCCCTCCCAGTGCCCCCGAACCCCCTCCCGGTCCCTCCCAGCCTCCTCCCAGTATAAACCAGTATATCCCAGTCCCTCCCGGTGCCTCCCAGTGACCCCAAACCCACTCCCAGTTCCCTCCCAGTATAAACCAGTATATCCCAGTCCCACCCAGTCCCTCCCAGTGCCCCCAAACCCACTCCCAGTCCCTCCCAGCCTCCTCCTACTATATCCCAGTATATCCCAGTCCCTCCCAGTGCCTCCCAGTGTCCCCAAACCCAGTCCCAGTTCCCTTGCAGTCTCCTCCCAGTATAAACCAGTATGTCCCAGTCCCTCCCACTGCCCCCAAACCCCCTCCCGGTCCCTCCCAGCCTCCTCCCAGTATAAACCAGTATATCCCAGTTCCCTCCCAGTGCCCACAAACCCACTCCAGTCCTTCCCAGTGCCTCCCAGTGCCCCCAAACCCCCTCCCAGTCCCATCCCAGTGCCTCCCAGTACCCCCGAACCCCCTCCCGGTCCCTCCCAGCCTCCTCCCAGTATAAACCAGTATATCCCAGTTCCCTCCCAGTGCCCACAAACCCACTCCCAGTCCTTCCCAGTGCCTCCCAGTGCCCCCAAACTCACTCCCACTCCCTCCCAGTCCCATCCCAGTCCCTCCCAGTGCCCCCGAACCCCCCTCCCGGTCCCTCCCAGCCTCCTCCCAGTATAAACCAGTATGTCCCAGTCCCTCCCAGTTCCTCCCAGTGCCCCCAAACCCACTCCCAGTCCTTCCCAGTCCCTCCCAGTTCCCCCGAACCCCCTCCGGTCCCTCCAGCCTCCTCCCAGTATAAACCAGTATATCCCAGTTCCCTCCCAGTGTCCACAAACCCACTCCCAGTCCTTCCCAGTGCCTCCCAGTGCCCCCAAACTCGCTCCCACTCCCTCCCAGTCCCATCCCAGTCCCTCCCAGTTCCCCGAACCCCCTCCCGGTCCCTCCATCCTCCTCCCAGTATAAACCAGTATATCCCAGTTCCCTCCCGGTGCCCACAAACCCACTCCCAGTCCCTCCCAGTGCCTCCCAGTGCCCCCAAACTCGCTCCCACTCCCTCCCAGTCACATCCAGTCCCTCCCAGTGCCCCCGAACCCCCTCCCGGTCCCTCCCAGCCTCCTCCCAGTATAAACCAGTATGTCCCAGTCCCTCCCAGTGCCTCCCAGTGCCCCCAAACTCGCTCCCTCTCCCTCCAAACCCCCTCCCAGTCCATCCCAGTCCCATCCCAGTCCCATCCCAGTCCCTCCCAGTTCCCCCGAACCCCCTCCCGGTCCCTCCCAGCCTCCTCCCAGTATAAACCAGTATATCCCAGTTCCCTCCCAGTGCCTCCCAGTGCCTCCCAGTCCCTCCCAGTCCCCCCAAACTCGCTCCCTCTCCCTCCAAACCCCCCTCCCAGTCCCTCCCAGTCCCATCCCAGTCCCATCCCAGTCCCTCCCAGTTCCCCCGAACCCCCTCCCGGTCCCTCCCAGCCTCCTCCCAGTATAAACCAGTATATCCCAGTTCCCTCCCAGTGCCCACAAACCCACTCCCAGTCCTTCCCAGTGCCTCCCAGTGACCCCAAACTCGCTCCCGCTCCCTTCCAGTCCCATCCCAGTCCCTCCCAGTGCCCCCGAACCCCCTCCCGGTCCCTCCCAGCCTCCTCCCAGTATAAACCAGTATATCCCAGTTCCCTCCCAGTGTCCACAAACCCACTCCCAGTCCTTCCCAGTCCCATCCCAGTCCCTCCCAGTGCCCACAAACCCCCTCCCAGTCCCATCCCAGTCCCTCCCAGTGCCCCCGAACCCCCTCCCGGTCCCTCCCAGCCTCCTCCCAGTATAAACCAGTATATCCCAGTTCCCTCCCAGTGCCTCCCAGTCCCTCCCAGTCCCATCCCAGTCCCTCCGAGTGCCCC
The DNA here is from genome assembly GCF_964106895.1 of Numenius arquata. Taxonomy (NCBI): domain Eukaryota; kingdom Metazoa; phylum Chordata; class Aves; order Charadriiformes; family Scolopacidae; genus Numenius; species Numenius arquata. Next base: position 9,401 of record NW_027414314.1, on the reverse strand, counting down.
GAAACTTGCTCCCACTCCCTCCCACTCCCTCCCAGTCCCATCCCAGTCCCATCCCAGTCCCTCCCAGTACCCCCGAACCCCCTCCCGGTCCCTCCCAGCCTCCTCCCAGTATAAACCAGTATGTCCCAGTCCCTCCCAGTTCCCTCCCAGTGCCCCCAAACCCACTCCCAGTCCTTCCCAGTCCCTCCCAGTGCCCCCGAACCCCCTCCCAGTCCCATCCCAGTGCCTCCCAGTGCCCCCGAACCCCCTCCCGGTCCCTCCCAGCCTCCTCCCAGTATAAACCAGTATATCCCAGTCCCTCCCAGTCCCTCCCAGTGCCTCCCAGTGCCCCCAAACCCACTCCCAGTCCTTCCCAGTCCCTCCCAGTGCCCCCGAACCCCCTCCCAGTCCCATCCCAGTCCCTCCCAGTGCCCCCAAACCCCCTCCCGGTCCCTCCCAGCCTCCTCCCAGTATAAACCAGTATGTCCCAGTTCCCTCCCAGTGCCTACCAGGGCACCCCCTCCTCGGGGGCCAGGCTGAAGAGCACCCGTCCCAGCAGCACCCGGTGGGGGTTGGGCCCCGGGCGCAGGGCGGAGAGGGGGGAGGGGCGGAGGGGGGGGGGAGGAGGGGGGAGGGGAACCGGCCCCTCCCCCCCCCTCCCTCCCCTCCCCCCCCCCTCCGCCCCTCCCCCCCCCAAAGGACCCAAAAGAGAGGGGGGGAGGGGCCCCGACAACCCCCGGCGGCGTTTGCCCCGCACTTTGCCCTGGGTTTGGGGAGGGAAACCAGTAAAAACCAGTATAAACCAGTATAAACCAGTATAAACCAGTATAAACCTGTAAAACCCCGTAAAAACCCGTAAAATCCTATAAAAACCTGTAAAAACCTGTAAAAACCCATAAAAACCAGTATAAACCAGTATAAACCAGTAAAAACCAAACCAGTATAAACCCGTATAAACCAGTATAATCCCGTATAAACCAGTAAAAACCAGTATAAGCCTGTAAAAACCCATAAAAACCTGTAAAAACCCATAAAAACCAGTACAAACCAGTAAAAACCAGTATAAACCAGTATAAACCCATATAAACCAGTAAAAACCAGTATAAACCCGTAAAAACCCATAAAAACCTGTAAAAACCCATAAAAACCAGTATAAACCAGTACAACCAGTAAAAACCAAACCAGTACAAACCAGTACAAACCAGTACAAACCAGTAAAAACCAGTAAAAACCAAACCGGTATAAACCCGTATAAACCCAGTAAAACCCAGTAAAAACCCGTAAAAACTCGTAATAACCAGTATAAACCAGTATAAACCAGTATAAACCCGTAAAACCCCGTAAAACCCCGTAAAAACCCGTAAAAACCCGTAAAAACCTGTAAAAACCTGTAAAAACCCATAAAAACCAGTATAAACCAGTACAAACCAGTAAAAACCAAACGAGTATAAACCAGTATAAACCCATATAAACCAGTAAAAACCAGTAAAACCCTGTAAAAACCTATAAAAATCTGTAAAAACCTGTAAAAACCAAACCAGTAAAAACCTGTATAAACCAGTACAAACCAGTATAAACCAAACCAGTATAAACTAGTACAAGCCAGTAAAAACCTGTATAAACCAACAAAAACCCGTATAAACCAGTAAAAATCCGTATAAACCAGTATAAACCCGTAAAAACCTGTAAAAATCAGTATAAACCAGTATAAACCAAACCAGTATAAACCAGTACAAACCAGTAAAAACCTGTATAAACCAGCAAAAACCCGTATAAACCAGTAAAAACCAGTATAAACCTGTAAAAACCAGTATAAACCTGTAAAAACCAGTATAAACCCGTAAAAACCAGTAAAAACCAAACACTATAAACCAGTAAAAACCAAACAGTAAAAACCAGTAAAAACCAAACCAGTATAAACCAGTATAAACCCATATAAACCCATAAAACCCCATAAAAACCCTGTAAAAATCCGTAAAAACCAGTATAAACCAGTACAAAACCAGTAAAAACCCATATAAACCAGCAAAACCCGTATAAACCAGTAAAAACCAGTACAAACCTGTAAAAAACAGTATAAACCCATAAAAACCCGTAAAAACCAAACCAGTACAAACCAGTAAAAACCCGCATAAACCAGCAAAAACCCGTATAAACCAGTAAAAATCCGTATAGACCCGTAAAAACCAGTAAAAACCTGTAAAAACCAAACCAGTATAAACCAGTAAAAACCTGTATAAACCAGTAAAAACCAGTATAAGCCAGTAAAAACCAGTATAAACCAAACCAGTATAAACCAGCATAAACCCGTAAAATCCCATAAAAACCCGTAAAAACCAGTAAAAACCTGTACAAACCAGTATAAACCTCTATAAACTAAACCAGTAAAAACCAGTAAAACTCACTAAAAAACCCGTAAAAACCCATAAAAACCTGTAAAAACCCATAAAACCCAGTATAAACCAGTACAAGCCAGTATAAACCAGCAAAAACCCGTAAAAACCAGCAAAAACCCGTAAAAACCAAACCAGTATAAACCAGTAAAAACCCGTATAAACCAGTAAAAACCAGTATAAACCCATAAAAACCAAACCAGTATAAACCAGTATAACTGACCAGTATAACCACCCACTGCCCACCCTCCCCCCCAGTCTGCCCCCGTTCCCCCACCCCGCTCCCTCCCCACCCCCTCCCAGTCCCTCCCAGTCCCTCCCAGTTCCGCCCAGTCCCCCTCCCAGTTCCCCCCCAATCCCATCCCAGTCCTCCCCCAGTCCCTCCCAGTTCACTCCCAGGTACTCCCAGTATAAACCAATCCCTCCCCAAGTCCCTCCCAATCCCCTCCCAGTTCATCCCAGTCCCTCCCAGTTCATCCCAGTCCCTCCCAGTTCACTCCCAGTGCCCCAAATCCCCTCCCAGTTCCTTCCCAGTCCCTCCCAGTTCACTCCCAGATCCTCCCAGTATAAACCAATCCCCCCCCAAGTCCCTCCCAATCCCCTCCCAGTTCATCCCAGTCCCTCCCAGTTCACTCCCAGTATAAACCAGTCCCCCCCAGCCCCTCCAGTCCCTCCCAGTTCATCCCAGTCCCCCCCCAGTCCCTCCCAGTTCACTCCCAGATCCTCCCAGTATAAACCAATCCCCCCCCAGTGCCTCCCAGTTCATCCCAGTCCTCCCCCAGTCCCTCCCAGTTCACTCCCAGGTCATCCCAGTATAAACCAGTCCCCCCCCAGTGCCTCCCAGTTCATCCCAGTCCCTCCCAGATCCTCCCAGTATAAACCAATCCCCCAAGTCCCTCCCAGTCCCTCCCAGTTCACTCCCAGATCCTCCCAGTATAAACCAGTTCATCCCAATCCCCTCCCAGTCCCTCCCAGTATAAACCAATCCCCCCCAAACCCTCTCCCAATCCCCTCCCAGTCCCTCCCAGTTCATCCCAGTCCCTCCCAGTGCCCCCAAATCCCCTCCCAGTTCCTTCCCAGTCCCTCCCAGTATAAACCAGTCACCCCCAGTCCCTCCCAATCCCCTCCCAGTTCATCCCAGTCCCTCCCAGTTCACTCCCAGTATAAACCAGTCCCCCCCAGCCCCTCCCAGTCCCTCCCAGTTCATCCGAGTCCCCCCCCAGTCCCTCCCAGTTCACTCCCAGATCCTCCCAGTATAAACCAATCCCCCCCCAAGTCCCTCCCAGTCCCTCCCAGTTCACTCCAGATCCTCCCAGTATAAACCAATCCCCCCCAAACCCCCCCCAATCCCTCCCAGTCCCTCCCAGGTCATTCCGAGATCCTCCCAGTATAAACCAATCCCCCCCAGTGCCTCCCAGTTCATCCCAGTCCCTCCCAGTTCACTCCCAGTATAAACCAATCCCCCCCAAACCCTCTCCCAATCCCCTCCCAGTCCCTCCCAATTCATCCCAGTCCCTCCCAGTTCACTCCCAGTGCCCCCAAATCCCCTCCCAGTTCCTTCCCAGTCCCTCCCAGTTCACTCCCAGTCCCTCCCAGTATAAACCAATCCCCCCCCCAAGTCCCTCCCAATCCCCTCCCAGTTCATCCCAGTCCCTCCCAGTATAAACCAGTCCCCCCCAGCCCCCTCCCAGTTCATCCCAGTCCTCCCCCAGTCCCTCCCAGTTCACTCCTAGGTCGTCCCAGTATAAACCAGTCCCCCCCAGTCCCTCCCAGTTCACTCCCAGGCCCTCCCAGTATAAACCAATCCCCCCCCCAAGTCCCTCCCAATCCCCTCCCAGTTCATCCCAGTCCCTCCCAGTATAAACCAGTCCCCCCCAAACCCGCCCCCAATCCCCTCCCAGTCCCTCCCAGTTCACTCCCAGGTCCTCCCAGTATAAACCAATCCCCTCCCAGTCCCTCCCAGTTCATCCCAATCCTCCCCCAGTCCCCTCCCAGTTCACTCCCAGGTTGTCCCAGTATAAACCAGTCCCCCCCCAGTCCCTCCCAGTTCATCCCAGTCCCTCCCAGTTCACTCCCAGTGCCCCCAAATCCCCTCCCAGTTCCTTCCCAGTCCCTCCCAGTTCACTCCCAGGTCCTCCCAGTATAAACCAATCCCCCCCCCAAGTCCCTCCCAATCCCCTCCCAGTTCATCCCAGTCCCTCCCAGTTCACTCCCAGTATAAACCAGTCCCCCCCAGCCCCTCCCAGTCCCTCCCAGTTCATCCCAGTCCCCCCTAGTCCCTCCCAGTTCACTCCCAGATCCTCCCAGTATAAACCAGTTCATCCCAATCCCCTCCCAATCCCTCCCAGTATAAACCAATCCCCCCCAAACCCCCCCCCAATCCCCTCCCAGTCCCTCCCAGTCCCTCCCAGGTCATTCCCAGATCCTCCCAGTATAAACCAATCCCCCCCCAGTCCCTCCCAGTCCCCCCAGTCCCTCCCCAGTCCCTCCCAGTATAAACCAATCCCCCCCAAACCCTCTCCCAATCCCCTCCCAGTCCCTCCCAGTTCATCCCAGTCCCTCCCAGTTCACTCCCAGTGCCCCCAAATCCCCTCCCAGTTCCTTCCCAGTCCCTCTCAGTTCACTCCCAGTATAAACCAATCCCCCCCAGCCCCTCCCAGTCCCTCCCAGTTCATCCCAGTCCTCCCCCAGTCCCCTCCCAGTTCACTCCCAGATCCTCCCAGTATAAACCAGTTCCCCCTCAGTCCCTCCCAATCCCTCCCAGTCCCTCCCAGTGCCTCCAAACCCCCCCCCAGTCCCCCCCCAGTCCCTCCCAGTTCACTCCCAGTGCCCCCAAATCCCCTCCCAGTTCCTTCCCAGTCCCTCCCAGTTCACTCCCAGGTCCTCCCAGTATAAACCAGTCCCCCCCCAGTCCCTCCCAGTTCACTCCCAGTGCCCCCAAATCCCCTCCCAGTTCCTTCCCAATCCCCTCCCAGTCCCTCCCAGTATAAACCAGTCCCCCCAGTCCCTCCCAGTTCATCCCAGTCCCTCCCAGTATAAACCAGTCCCCCCCCAGTCCCCTCCCAGTTCATCCCAGTCCCTCCCAGTTCACTCCCAGATCCTCCCAGTATAAACCAGTTCCCCCTCAGTCCCTCCCAATCCCTCCCAGTCCCTCCCAGTGCCCCCAAACCCCCCCCCCAGTCCCCCTCCAGTCCCTCCCAGTTCATTCCCAGATCCTCCCAGTATAAACCAATCCCCCCCCAGTGCCTCCCAGTTCATCCCAGTCCCTCCCCAGTCCCTCCCAGTATAAACCAATCCCCCCCAAACCCTCTCCCAATCCCCTCCCAGTCCCCCCCAAGCCCCGCCCCCTTCCCCTCACCTGATTGGCCAGCAGGGCGCAGAGCCGCCCCAGGAAGGCCAGCAGGTGGGCGTGTCTCCGGCGAGGCTCCGCCCACCCGGGGGCCAGGGCCGAGGCTCGGCTCAGCCCCTCCAGCGCCCCCCCCCACCGCTCCTGGTACTGCAGCAGCTGCCGGGAGACACCCCATTGGCTGGGGAAACCCCCCGGGGGGCGGGGACAGCACCGGGGACACGCCCACCGACCCCCCAGGCCACGCCCCGAAAGGGTTAAGCCACGCCCCCCCCCCCCAACCACCACAACCCCCCCTTAATTATAAGGCTCTGAGCCGTGGGAACGGCTCTGGCCACGCCCCCCCGCCCCAGGCCACGCCCCCCCGCCCCAGGCCACTCCCACCGACTCCCAGGCCACGCCCCCAAAAGGGTTAAGCCACGCCCCCCCCCCCCCAAACCAACCCGCCCCCCCCTTTAATTATAAGGCTCTGAGCCGTGGGAACGGCTCTGGCCACGCCCCCCCCGCCCCAGGCCACGCCCCCGCCCTCAGGCCACGCCCCCCGCCCTCAGGCCACGCCCCCAAAAGGGTTAAGCCACGCCCCCCCCCCACCATCCCCCCCCCCTTTAATTATAAGGCTCTGAGCCGTGGAACGGCTCTGGCCACGCCCCCCCGTCCCCGGCCACGCCCCCCGGCCCCAGGCCACTCCCACCGACTCCCAGGCCACGCCCCCAAAAGGGTTAAGCCACGCCCCCCCCCCCAAACCAACCCGCGCCCCCCCTTTAATTATAAGGCTCTGAGCCGTGGGAACGGCTCTGGCCACGCCCCCCCCGTCCCCGGCCACGCCCCCCGACCCCAGGCCACTCCCACCGACTCCCAGGCCACGCCCCCAAAAGGGTTAAGCCACGCCCCCCCCGAGAAACCACCCCCTCCCCTCTTTAATTATAAGGCTCTGAGCCGTGGGAACAGCTCTGGCCACGCCCCCCCGGCCACGCCCCCCCGCCCCAGGCCACGCCCCCGCCCTCGGCCACGCCCCCCCCGCCCTCGGCCACGCCCCCCCCGCCCTCAGGCCACGCCCCCAAAAGGGTTAAGCCGCGCCCCATCCGCCCCCTCCATTGACTCCCATAGCCCCGGCCCCGCCCCCTCCCCGAAGCCCCGCCCCCTTGGGAGGGTTAAGCCCCGCCCCCCCGCCCCCCCATTGGCCACTCACGGTGGCGCGGTTGAGGTGAAGGTCCGGGTTATTGGCTGCTTCGGGGTCCACCCGCTCCTGGGGGGGCGGGGCCTGGCGTTAGCCCCGCCCCCTGCCCCATAGAGACCCCCTCCCCTGCCCCATAGCGACCCCCCCCTGCCCCATAGAGACCCCCCCCTGCCCCACATACGGCCTGTGCGTAGCCCCCAGGCCACCCTCAGCCCCACACCCAGCCCCATAACTACCCCATAGCGCCCCCCCTGCCCCATAGCGACCCCCCCTGCCCCACATCCTGCCCCATAGCGCCCCTCTGCCCCATAGATCTGCCCACATACGGCCTGTGTGTAGCCCCCAGGCCACCCTCAGCCCCACACCCAGCCCCATAACTACCCCATTAGCGACCCTCCTGCCCCATAGCGACCCCCTCCTGCCCCATAGCGACCCCCCCTGCTCCACACCCTGCCCATAGCGCTCCTCTGCCCCATAGATCTGCCCACATACGGCCTGTGTGTAGCCCCCAGCCGACCCTCAGCCCCACACCCAGCCCCATAACTACCCCATAGCGACCCCCCTGCCCCATAGCGACCTCCCCTGCCCCATAGCGACCCCCCCTGCCCCACACCCTGCCCCATAGCGCCCCTCTGCCCCATAGATCTGCCCACATACGGCCTGTGCATAGCCCCCAGCCGACCCTCAGCCCCATAACTACCCCATAGCGACCCTCCTGCCCCATAGCGACCCCCCCTGCCCCATAGCGACCCCCCCTGCCCCACACCCTGCCCCATAGCGCCCCTCTGCCCCATAGATCTGCCCACATACGGCCTGTGCGTAGCCCCCCAGGCGACCCTCAGCCCCACACCGAGCCCCATAACTACCCCATAGCGACCCTCCTGCCCCATAGCGACCCCCCCTGCCCCACACCCTGCCCCATAGCGCCCCTCTGCCCCATAGATCTGCCCACATACGGCCTGTGCATAGCCCCCAGGCCACCCTCAGCCCCATAACTACCCCATAGCGACCCCCCTGCCCCATAGCGACCTCCCCTACCCCATAGCGACCCCCCCTGCCCCACACCCTGCCCCATAGCGCTCCTCTGCCCCATAGATCTGCCCACATACGGCCTGTGTGTAGCCCCCAGCCGACCCTCAGCCCCACACCCAGCCCCATAACTACCCCATAGCGACCTCCCCCTGCCCCATAGCGACCCCCCCCCCCCCCGCCCCACACCCTGCCCCATAGCTCTGCCCCACATACGGCCTGCGCGTAGGCCCCCAGGGCGCGTCGGGCGGCGTCGGGGCTCTGCCCCCCGGCGAAGAAGAGGGAGACGTAGGCGTTTCCCAGCACGTCTGGGGGGCACCGTCAGACCCACGGCGACCCACAGCGACCCCCCCCCCCTGCCCCATAGCGACCCCCCCCTGCCCCATAGCTGCCCCATAACTGTCCCCCAGCCCCATACAACCCCCCCCCCAGCCCCATAACCACCCCCTTTCTGCCCCCAAGTCCCCCCAGGACTCCCCCCAAACCTCCTCCCTGCCCCATAGCGACCTCCCCTGCCCCATAGCTGCCCCATAGCGAGCCCCCCCGCCCCACAGCTGCCCCATAACTTCCCCACCCCGCCCCAGAAAACACCCCCCAGCCCCATAACCACCCCCTTTCTGCCCCCCAAGTCCCCCCAGGACTCCCCCCCAAACCCCCTCCCTGCCCCATAGCGACCTCCCCCTGCCCCATAGCGACCCCCCCTGCCCCACAGCTGCCCCATAGCGAGCCCCCCCACCTCACAGCTGCCCCATAACTGTCCCCCAGCCCCATACAACCCCCCCCCAGCCCCATAACCACCCCCTTTCTGCCCCCCAACCCCCCCCAGGACTCCCCCCCAAACCTCCTCCCTGCCCCATAGCGACCTCCCCTGCCCCATAGCTGCCCCATAGCGACCCCCCCCCAGCCCCACTCACACCAGGAGCGGCCGTCCCGTGGGTCGCAGCGCACGGCGGCCTCGGCGTGGGTCAGGCTCTCGCTCAGGGCGGCCCCCCCGGCCCCCCCGGCCCTCAGCGCCATCGACAGCAGCCGCCGCGCCTCCGCGTCCTCCCCCTGGGGGGGGCCAGACCCATAAGTGTGGGGCAGGACCCATAGATTGGGGGGGGGGGGGGGGGGGGAAGACCCATAGATGGGGGGTAGAACCCGTGGAGGGGGGGGAATGGAAATATAGGGGGGGGTGGGGGACATGGGGGGGGAGGGAGGGACCCATAGATGTGGGGAGGGACCCACAAGTGTGGGGCGGGACCCCTAAGTGTGGGGCGGGACCCATAGATTGAGGGGGGGGGGGGGGGAAGACCCATAGATGGGGGGCAGAACCCGTGGAGGGGGGAGAATGGAAATATATGGGGGGGGGGGGAGGGACATGGGGGGGGAGGGACATGGGGGGGGAGGGACGGACCCATAGATGTGGGGCGGGACCCACAAGTGTGGGGCAGGACCCCTAAGTGTGGGGCGGGACCCACAAGTGTGGGGCGGGACC
>NW_027414313.1:0-12179 GCF_964106895.1 Numenius arquata | reverse complement strand
GCAGGAGTCTGTAGGAATCCGTGGGATTCTGTAAGGTTCTGGAGGGTTCTGCAGGGTTCCGTAGGGGCCCGTAGAGTTCCGTAGTGGCTGGTAAAGTTCCCTAGGGCCCTGTACCGTTCCGTAACTGCCTGCAAGGGTCTTTAGGCTTCCGTAGGGGCTGGTAGGGTTCCATAAAGTTCCGTGGGTTCCTGCAGAGTTCTGCAAGTGCCCGCAAGGGCCTGTAGGGGCCCACAGTGTTTCTGCCAGGTTCCGTAGAGTTCCGTAGGGGCCATATTTTTCTGTAGTGGCTGGTAGTATTCTGTAGGGGTCTGTAGGTTTCCGTAGGCGCCTACAGTGTTCTGTAGGAGCCCATAGGGTTTTAGTGAGGTTCCGTTGTGTTGCTAAGGGTCTTGTAGAGTGCTGTCGGGTCCTGGAGTATTCTGTAGGGTTCCAGAGGGGCTCGTAGGGTTCCGTCGAAATCTGTAGGGTTCCCTAGGGGCCCATAGAGTCCCGTAGATTTCCGTAGGGACCTGTAGGGTTGTGTAAGTGCCCGCAGAAGTCTGTAGGAGTCTGTGGGATTCTGTAAGGTTCCGGAGGGTTCTGCAGGGTTCCGTAGGGGCCCCTAGAGTTCCGTAGTGGCTGGTAAAGTTCCGTAGGGCCCTGTGGGGTTCTGTATGGACCTGTAGGGTTCCGTAGGGGCCTGCAGGGTTCCGTAAGTGCCCGCAGGTGTCTGTAGGGTTCCGTAGGGGTCTGTAGGGTTCCGTAGGCACCTGCAGTGTTCTGTAGGAGCCCATAGGGTTTTAGTGAGGTTCCGTTGTGTTGCTAAGGGTCTTGTAGAGTGCTGTCGGGTCCTGGAGTATTCTGTAGGGTTCCAGAGGGCCTCATAGGGTTCCATCGAAATCTGAAGGGTTCCCTAGGGGCCCATAGAGTCCCGTAGATTTCCATAGGGACCTGTAGGGTTGTGTAAGTGCCCGCAGGGGTTGGTAGGAGTCTGTGGGATTCTGTAAGGTTCTGGAGGGTTCTGGAGGGTTCCATAGGGACCCGTAGAGTTCCGTAGTGGCTGGTAAAGTTCCGTAGGGCCCTGTGGGGTTCTGTATGGACCTGTAGGGTTCCGTAGGGGCCTGCAGGGTTCCATAAGTGCCCGCAGGTGTCTGTAGGGTTCCGTAGGGGTCTGTAGGGTTCCGTAGGCACCTGCAGTGTTCTGTAGGAGCCCATAGGGTTTTAGTGAGGTTCCGTTGTGTTGCTAAGGGTCTTGTAGAGTGCTGTCGGGTCCTGGAGTATTCTGTAGGGTTCCAGAGGGCCTCATAGGGTTCCATCGAAATCTATAGGGTTCCCTAGGGGCCCGTAGAGTCCCGTAGATTTCCGCAGGGGCCTGTAGAGTTATGTAAGTGCCCGCAGGGGTTGGTAGGAGCTCGGAGGGTGCCATATGTTTCCGGAGGGTTGTGTAGGGTTCCGTAGGGGCCTGTGGTGTTCCCTAGGGGCCTGTAGAGTCTCGTACAGTTTCGGTAGGGTCCTGTAGGTTTCCATAAGCGCCCGCAGAGGTCTGAAGGGGCCCGTACTGTTCCGTAAGGATCCATAGGGTTCCGTAGAGCTTCGTAGGTTCCCTAGAGGCCTGTGGAGTACCGCAGGAGCTGGCAGTGTTCCGTAGGGTCCTCTAGGGTTGAGTAAGTGCCCGCAGGAGTCTGTAGGAATCCGTGGGATTCTGTAAGGTTCTGGAGGGTTCTGCAGGGTTCCGTAGGGGCCCGTAGAGTTCCGTAGTGGCTGGTAAAGTTCCCTAGGGCCCTGTACCGTTCCGTAACTGCCTGCAAGGGTCTTTAGGCTTCCGTAGGGGCTGGTAGGGTTCCATAAAGTTCCGTGGGTTCCTGCAGAGTTCTGCAAGTGCCCGCAAGGGCCTGTAGGGGCCCACAGTGTTTCTGCCAGGTTCCGTAGAGTTCCGTAGGGGCCATATTTTTCTGTAGTGGCTGGTAGTATTCTGTAGGGGTCTGTAGGGTTCCGTAGGCGCCTACAGTGTTCTGTAGGAGCCCATAGGGTTTTAGTGAGGTTCCGTTGTGTTGCTAAGGGTCTTGTAGAGTGCTGTCGGGTCCTGGAGTATTCCGTAGGGTTCCAGAGGGCCTCATAGGGTTCCATCGAAATCTGAAGGGTTCCCTAGGGGCCCATAGAGTCCCGTAGATTTCCGTAGGGACCTGTAGGGTTGTGTAAGTGCCCGCAGGGGTTGGTAGGAGTCTGTGGGATTCTGTAAGGTTCTGGAGGGTTCTGCAGGGTTCCGTAGGGACCCGTAGAGTTCCGTAGTGGCTGGTAAAGTTCCCTAGGGCCCTGTGGGGTTCTGTATGGACCTGTAGGGTTCCGTAGGGGCCTGCAGGGTTCCATAAGTGCCCGCAGGTGTCTGTAGGGTTCCGTAGGGGTCTGTAGGGTTCCGTAGGCACCTGCAGTGTTCTGTAGGAGCCCATAGGGTTTTAGTGAGGTTCTGTTGTGTTGCTAAGGGTCTTGTAGAGTGCTGTCGGGTCCTGGAGTTTTCTGTAGGGTTCCAGAGGGGCTGGTAGGGTTCCATCGAAATCTGAAGGGTTCCCTAGGGGCCCGTAGAGTCCCGTAGATTTCCGTAGGGGCCTGTAGAGTTATGAAAGTGCCCGCAGGGGTTGGTAGGAGCTTGTAGGGTGCCATATGTTTCCGGAGGGTTGTGTAGGGTTCCGTAGGGGCCTGTGGTGTTCCCTAGGGGCCTGTAGAGTCTCGTACAGTTTCGGTAGGGTCCTGTAGGTTTCCATAAGCACCCGCAGAGGTCTGAAGGGGTCCGTACTGTTCCGTAAGGATCCATAGGGTTCCGTAGAGCTTCGTAGGTTCCCTAGAGGCCTGTGGAGTACCGCAGGAGCCAGTAGTGTTCCGTAGGGTCCTCTAGGGTTGAGTAAGTGCCCGCAGAAGTCTGTAGGAGTCTGTGGGATTCTGTAAGGTTCCGGAGGGTTCTGCAGGGTTCCGTAGGGGCCCGTAGAGTTCCGTAGTGGCTGGTAAAGTTCCGTAGGGCCCTGTGGGGTTCTGTATGGACCTGTAGGGTTCCGTAGGGGCCTGCAGGGTTCCGTAAGTGCCCACAGGTGTCTGTAGGGTTCCGTAGGGGTCTGTAGGGTTCCGTAGGCACCTGCAGTGTTCTGTAGGAGCCCATAGGGTTTTAGTGAGGTTCCGTTGTGTTGCTAAGGGTCTTGTAGAGTGCTGTCGGGTCCTGGAGTATTCCGTAGGGTTCCAGAGGGCCTCATAGGGTTCCATCGAAATCTGAAGGGTTCCCTAGGGGCCCATAGAGTCCCGTAGATTTCCGTAGGGACCTGTAGGGTTGTGTAAGTGCCCGCAGAAGTCTGTAGGAGTCTGTGGGATTCTGTAAGGTTCTGGAGGGTTCTGCAGGGTTCCGTAGGGACCCGTAGAGTTCCGTAGTGGCTGGTAAAGTTCCGTAGGGCCCTGTGGGGTTCTGTATGGACCTGTAGGGTTCCGTAGGGGCCTGCAGGGTTCCCTAAGTGGCCGCAGGTGTCTGTAGGGTTCCGTAGGGGTCTGTAGGGTTCCGTAGGCACCTGCAGTGTTCTGTAGGAGCCCATAGGGTTTTAGTGAGGTTCTGTTGTGTTGCTAAGGGTCTTGTAGAGTGCTGTCGGGTCCTGGAGTATTCTGTAGGGTTCCAGAGGGGCTGGTAGGGTTCCGTCGAAATCTGAAGGGTTCCCTAGGGGCCCGTAGAGTCTCATACAGTTTCGGTAGGGTCCTGTAGGTTTCCATAAGCGCCCGCAGAGGTCTGAAGGGGCCCGTACTGTTCCGTAAGGATCCATAGGGTTCCGTAGAGCTTCGTAGGTTCCCTAGAGGCCTGTGGAGTACCGTAGGAGCCAGTAGTGTTCCGTAGGGTCCTCTAGGGTTGAGTAAGTGCCCGCAGGAGTCTGTAGGAATCCGTGGGATTCTGTAAGGTTCTGGAGGGTTCTGCAGGGTTCCGTAGGGGCCCGTAGAGTTCCGTAGTGGCTGGTAAAGTTCCCTAGGGCCCTGTACCGTTCCGTAACTGCCTGCAAGGGTCTTTAGGCTTCCGTAGGGGCTGGTAGGGTTCCATAAAGTTCCGTGGGTTCCTGCAGAGTTCTGCAAGTGCCCGCAAGGGCCTGTAGGGGCCCACAGTGTTTCTGCCAGGTTCCGTAGAGTTCCGTAGGGGCCATATTTTTCTGTAGTGGCTGGTAGTATTCTGTAGGGGTCTGTAGGTTTCCGTAGGCGCCTACAGTGTTCTGTAGGAGCCCATAGGGTTTTAGTGAGGTTCCGTTGTGTTGCTAAGGGTCTTGTAGAGTGCTGTCGGGTCCTGGAGTATTCTGTAGGGTTCCAGAGGGGCTCGTAGGGTTCCGTCGAAATCTGTAGGGTTCCCTAGGGGCCCATAGAGTCCCGTAGATTTCCGTAGGGACCTGTAGGGTTGTGTAAGTGCCCGCAGAAGTCTGTAGGAGTCTGTGGGATTCTGTAAGGTTCCGGAGGGTTCTGCAGGGTTCCGTAGGGGCCCCTAGAGTTCCGTAGTGGCTGGTAAAGTTCCGTAGGGCCCTGTGGGGTTCTGTATGGACCTGTAGGGTTCCGTAGGGGCCTGCAGGGTTCCGTAAGTGCCCGCAGGTGTCTGTAGGGTTCCGTAGGGGTCTGTAGGGTTCCGTAGGCACCTGCAGTGTTCTGTAGGAGCCCATAGGGTTTTAGTGAGGTTCCGTTGTGTTGCTAAGGGTCTTGTAGAGTGCTGTCGGGTCCTGGAGTATTCTGTAGGGTTCCAGAGGGCCTCATAGGGTTCCATCGAAATCTGAAGGGTTCCCTAGGGGCCCATAGAGTCCCGTAGATTTCCATAGGGACCTGTAGGGTTGTGTAAGTGCCCGCAGGGGTTGGTAGGAGTCTGTGGGATTCTGTAAGGTTCTGGAGGGTTCTGGAGGGTTCCATAGGGACCCGTAGAGTTCCGTAGTGGCTGGTAAAGTTCCGTAGGGCCCTGTGGGGTTCTGTATGGACCTGTAGGGTTCCGTAGGGGCCTGCAGGGTTCCATAAGTGCCCGCAGGTGTCTGTAGGGTTCCGTAGGGGTCTGTAGGGTTCCGTAGGCACCTGCAGTGTTCTGTAGGAGCCCATAGGGTTTTAGTGAGGTTCCGTTGTGTTGCTAAGGGTCTTGTAGAGTGCTGTCGGGTCCTGGAGTATTCTGTAGGGTTCCAGAGGGCCTCATAGGGTTCCATCGAAATCTATAGGGTTCCCTAGGGGCCCGTAGAGTCCCGTAGATTTCCGCAGGGGCCTGTAGAGTTATGTAAGTGCCCGCAGGGGTTGGTAGGAGCTTGTAGGGTGCCATATGTTTCCGGAGGGTTGTGTAGGGTTCCGTAGGGGCCTGTGGTGTTCCCTAGGGGCCTGTAGAGTCTCGTACAGTTTCGGTAGGGTCCTGTAGGTTTCCATAAGCGCCCGCAGAGGTCTGAAGGGGCCCGTACTGTTCCGTAAGGATCCATAGGGTTCCGTAGAGCTTCGTAGGTTCCCTAGAGGCCTGTGGAGTACCGCAGGAGCTGGCAGTGTTCCGTAGGGTCCTCTAGGGTTGAGTAAGTGCCCGCAGGAGTCTGTAGGAATCCGTGGGATTCTGTAAGGTTCTGGAGGGTTCTGCAGGGTTCCGTAGGGGCCCGTAGAGTTCCGTAGTGGCTGGTAAAGTTCCCTAGGGCCCTGTACCGTTCCGTAACTGCCTGCAAGGGTCTTTAGGCTTCCGTAGGGGCTGGTAGGGTTCCATAAAGTTCCGTGGGTTCCTGCAGAGTTCTGCAAGTGCCCGCAAGGGCCTGTAGGGGCCCACAGTGTTTCTGCCAGGTTCCGTAGAGTTCCGTAGGGGCCATATTTTTCTGTAGTGGCTGGTAGTATTCTGTAGGGGTCTGTAGGGTTCCGTAGGCGCCTACAGTGTTCTGTAGGAGCCCATAGGGTTTTAGTGAGGTTCCGTTGTGTTGCTAAGGGTCTTGTAGAGTGCTGTCGGGTCCTGGAGTATTCCGTAGGGTTCCAGAGGGCCTCATAGGGTTCCATCGAAATCTGAAGGGTTCCCTAGGGGCCCATAGAGTCCCGTAGATTTCCGTAGGGACCTGTAGGGTTGTGTAAGTGCCCGCAGGGGTTGGTAGGAGTCTGTGGGATTCTGTAAGGTTCTGGAGGGTTCTGCAGGGTTCCGTAGGGACCCGTAGAGTTCCGTAGTGGCTGGTAAAGTTCCCTAGGGCCCTGTGGGGTTCTGTATGGACCTGTAGGGTTCCGTAGGGGCCTGCAGGGTTCCATAAGTGCCCGCAGGTGTCTGTAGGGTTCCGTAGGGGTCTGTAGGGTTCCGTAGGCACCTGCAGTGTTCTGTAGGAGCCCATAGGGTTTTAGTGAGGTTCTGTTGTGTTGCTAAGGGTCTTGTAGAGTGCTGTCGGGTCCTGGAGTTTTCTGTAGGGTTCCAGAGGGGCTGGTAGGGTTCCATCGAAATCTGAAGGGTTCCCTAGGGGCCCGTAGAGTCCCGTAGATTTCCGTAGGGGCCTGTAGAGTTATGAAAGTGCCCGCAGGGGTTGGTAGGAGCTTGTAGGGTGCCATATGTTTCCGGAGGGTTGTGTAGGGTTCCGTAGGGGCCTGTGGTGTTCCCTAGGGGCCTGTAGAGTCTCGTACAGTTTCGGTAGGGTCCTGTAGGTTTCCATAAGCACCCGCAGAGGTCTGAAGGGGTCCGTACTGTTCCGTAAGGATCCATAGGGTTCCGTAGAGCTTCGTAGGTTCCCTAGAGGCCTGTGGAGTACCGCAGGAGCCAGTAGTGTTCCGTAGGGTCCTCTAGGGTTGAGTAAGTGCCCGCAGAAGTCTGTAGGAGTCTGTGGGATTCTGTAAGGTTCCGGAGGGTTCTGCAGGGTTCCGTAGGGGCCCGTAGAGTTCCGTAGTGGCTGGTAAAGTTCCGTAGGGCCCTGTGGGGTTCTGTATGGACCTGTAGGGTTCCGTAGGGGCCTGCAGGGTTCCGTAAGTGCCCACAGGTGTCTGTAGGGTTCCGTAGGGGTCTGTAGGGTTCCGTAGGCACCTGCAGTGTTCTGTAGGAGCCCATAGGGTTTTAGTGAGGTTCCGTTGTGTTGCTAAGGGTCTTGTAGAGTGCTGTCGGGTCCTGGAGTATTCCGTAGGGTTCCAGAGGGCCTCATAGGGTTCCATCGAAATCTGAAGGGTTCCCTAGGGGCCCATAGAGTCCCGTAGATTTCCGTAGGGACCTGTAGGGTTGTGTAAGTGCCCGCAGAAGTCTGTAGGAGTCTGTGGGATTCTGTAAGGTTCTGGAGGGTTCTGCAGGGTTCCGTAGGGACCCGTAGAGTTCCGTAGTGGCTGGTAAAGTTCCGTAGGGCCCTGTGGGGTTCTGTATGGACCTGTAGGGTTCCGTAGGGGCCTGCAGGGTTCCATAAATGCCCGCAGGTGTCTGTAGGGTTCCGTAGGGGTCTGTAGGGTTCCGTAGGCACCTGCAGTGTTCTGTAGGAGCCCATAGGGTTTTGGTGAGGTTCTGTTGTGTTGCTAAGGGTCTTGTAGAGTGCTGTCGGGTCCTGGAGTATTCTGTAGGGTTCCAGAGGGGCTGGTAGGGTTCCGTCGAAATCTGAAGGGTTCCCTAGGGGCCCGTAGAGTCTCATACAGTTTCGGTAGGGTCCTGTAGGTTTCCATAAGCGCCCGCAGAGGTCTGAAGGGGCCCGTACTGTTCCGTAAGGATCCATAGGGTTCCGTAGAGCTTCGTAGGTTCCCTAGAGGCCTGTGGAGTACCGCAGGAGCCAGTAGTGTTCCGTAGGGTCCTCTAGGGTTGAGTAAGTGCCCGCAGGAGTCTGTAGGAATCCGTGGGATTCTGTAAGGTTCTGGAGGGTTCTGCAGGGTTCCGTAGGGGCCCGTAGAGTTCCGTAGTGGCTGGTAAAGTTCCCTAGGGCCCTGTACCGTTCCGTAACTGCCTGCAAGGGTCTTTAGGCTTCCGTAGGGGCTGGTAGGGTTCCATAAAGTTCTGTGGGTTCCTGCAGAGTTCTGCAAGTGCCCGCAAGGGCCTGTAGGGGCGCACAGTGTTTCTGCCAGGTTCCGTAGAGTTCCGTAGGGGCCATATTTTTCTGTAGTGGCTGGTAGTATTCTGTAGGGGTCTGTAGGTTTCCGTAGGCGCCTACAGTGTTCTGTAGGAGCCCATAGGGTTTTAGTGAGGTTCCGTTGTGTTGCTAAGGGTCTTGTAGAGTGCTGTCGGGTCCTGGAGTATTCTGTAGGGTTCCAGAGGGGCTCGTAGGGTTCCGTCGAAATCTGAAGGGTTCCCTAGGGGCCCATAGAGTCCCGTAGATTTCCATAGGGACCTGTAGGGTTGTGTAAGTGCCCGCAGGGGTTGGTAGGAGTCTGTGGGATTCTGTAAGGTTCTGGAGGGTTCTGGAGGGTTCCATAGGGACCCGTAGAGTTCCGTAGTGGCTGGTAAAGTTCCGTAGGGCCCTGTGGGGTTCTGTATGGACCTGTAGGGTTCCGTAGGGGCCTGCAGGGTTCCATAAGTGCCCGCAGGTGTCTGTAGGGTTCCGTAGGGGTCTGTAGGGTTCCGTAGGCACCTGCAGTGTTCTGTAGGAGCCCATAGGGTTTTAGTGAGGTTCCGTTGTGTTGCTAAGGGTCTTGTAGAGTGCTGTCGGGTCCTGGAGTATTCTGTAGGGTTCCAGAGGGCCTCATAGGGTTCCATCGAAATCTGAAGGGTTCCCTAGGGGCCCATAGAGTCCCGTAGATTGCCGTAGGGACCTGTAGGGTTGTGTAAGTGCCCGCAGGGGTTGGTAGGAGTCTGTGGGATTCTGTAAGGTTCTGGAGGGTTCTGCAGGGTTCCGTAGTGGCTGGTAAAGTTCCGTAGGGCCCTGTGGGGTTCTGTATGGACCTGTAGGGTTCCGTAGGGGCCTGCAGGGTTCCATAAGTGCCCGCAGGTGTCTGTAGGGTTCCGTAGGGGTCTGTAGGGTTCCGTAGGCACCTGCAGTGTTCTGTAGGAGCCCATAGGGTTTTAGTGAGGTTCTGTTGTGTTGCTAAGGGTCTTGTAGAGTGCTGTCGGGTCCTGGAGTATTCTGTAGGGTTCCAGAGGGGCTGGTAGGGTTCCGTCGAAATCTGAAGGGTTCCCTAGGGGCCCGTAAAGTCCCGTAGATTTCCGTAGGGGCCTGTAGAGTTATGTAAGTGCCCGCAGGGGTTGGTAGGAGCTCGGAGGGTGCCATATGTTTCCGGAGGGTTGTGTAGGGTTCCGTAGGGGCCTGTGGTGTTCCCTAGGGGCCTGTAGAGTCTCGTACAGTTTCGGTAGGGTCCTGTAGGTTTCCATAAGCGCCCGCAGAGGTCTGAAGGGGCCCGTACTGTTCCGTAAGGATCCATAGGGTTCCGTAGAGCTTCGTAGGTTCCCTAGAGGCCTGTGGAGTACCGCAGGAGCCAGTAGTGTTCCGTAGGGTCCTCTAGGGTTGAGTAAGTGCCCGCAGGAGTCTGTAGGAATCCGTGGGATTCTGTAAGGTTCTGGAGGGTTCTGCAGGGTTCCGTAGGGGCCCGTAGAGTTCCGTAGTGGCTGGTAAAGTTCCCTAGGGCCCTGTACCGTTCCGTAACTGCCTGCAAGGGTCTTTAGGCTTCCGTAGGGGCTGGTAGGGTTCCATAAAGTTCCGTGGGTTCCTGCAGAGTTCTGCAAGTGCCCGCAAGGGCCTGTAGGGGCGCACAGTGTTTCTGCCAGGTTCCGTAGAGTTCCGTAGGGGCCATATTTTTCTGTAGTGGCTGGTAGTATTCTGTAGGGGTCTGTAGGTTTCCGTAGGTGCCTGCAGTGTTCTGTAGGAGCCCATAGGGTTTTAGTGAGGTTCTGTTGTGTTGCTAAGGGTCTTGTAGAGTGCTGTCGGGTCCTGGAGTATTCTGTAGGGTTCCAGAGGGGCTGGTAGGGTTCCGTCGAAATCTGAAGGGTTCCCTAGGGGCCCGTAGAGTCCCGTAGATTTCCGTAGGGGCCTGTAGAGTTATGTAAGTGCCCGCAGGGGTTGGTAGGAGCTCGGAGGGTGCCATATGTTTCCGGAGGGTTGTGTAGGGTTCCGTAGGGGCCTGTGGTGTTCCCTAGGGGCCTGTAGAGTCTCGTACAGTTTCGGTAGGGTCCTGTAGGTTTCCATAAGCGCCCGCAGAGGTCTGAAGGGGCCCGTACTGTTCCGTAAGGATCCATAGGGTTCCGTAGAGCTTCGTAGGTTCCCTAGAGGCCTGTGGAGTACCGCAGGAGCCAGTAGTGTTCCGTAGGGTCCTCTAGGGTTGAGTAAGTGCCCGCAGGAGTCTGTAGGAATCCGTGGGATTCTGTAAGGTTCTGGAGGGTTCTGCAGGGTTCCGTAGGGGCCCGTAGAGTTCCGTAGTGGCTGGTAAAGTTCCCTAGGGCCCTGTACCGTTCCGTAACTGCCTGCAAGGGTCTTTAGGCTTCCGTAGGGGCTGGTAGGGTTCCATAAAGTTCCGTGGGTTCCTGCAGAGTTCTGCAAGTGCCCGCAAGGGCCTGTAGGGGCGCACAGTGTTTCTGCCAGGTTCCGTAGAGTTCCGTAGGGGCCATATTTTTCTGTAGTGGCTGGTAGTATTCTGTAGGGGTCTGTAGGTTTCCGTAGGTGCCTGCAGTGTTCTGTAGGAGCCCATAGGGTTTTAGTGAGGTTCCGTTGTGTTGCTAAGGGTCTTGTAGAGTGCTGTCGGGTCCTGGAGTATTCTGTAGGGTTCCAGAGGGGCTCGTAGGGTTCCGTCGAAATCTGTAGGGTTCCCTAGGGGCCCATAGAGTCCCGTAGATTTCCGTAGGGACCTGTAGGGTTGTTTAAGTGCCCGCAGAAGTCTGTAGGAGTCTGTGGGATTCTGTAAGGTTCCGGAGGGTTCTGCAGGGTCCGTAGGGGCCCGTAGAGTTCCGTAGTGGCTGGTAAAGTTCCGTAGGGCCCTGTGGGGTTCTGTATGGACCTGTAGGGTTCCGTAGGGGCCTGCAGGGTTCCATAAGTGCCCGCAGGAGTCTGTAGGGTTCCGTAGGGGTCTGTAGGGTTCCGTAGGCACCTGCAGTGTTCTGTAGGAGCCCATAGGGTTTTAGTGAGGTTCTGTTGTGTTGCTAAGGGTCTTGTAGAGTGCTGTCGGGTCCTGGAGTATTCTGTAGGGTTCCAGAGGGGCTGGTAGGGTTCCGTCGAAATCTGTAGGGTTCCCTAGGGGCCCATAGAGTCCCGTAGATTTCCGTAGGGGCCTGTAGAGTTATGTAAGTGCCCGCAGGGGTTGGTAGGAGCTTGTAGGGTGCCATATGTTTCCGGAGGGTTGTGTAGGGTTCCGTAGGGGCCTGTGGTGTTCCCTAGGGGCCTGTAGAGTCTCGTACAGTTTCGGTAGGGTCCTGTAGGTTTCCATAAGCGCCCGCAGAGGTCTGAAGGGGCCCGTACTGTTCCGTAAGGATCCATAGGGTTCCGTAGAGCTTCGTAGGTTCCCTAGAGGCCTGTGGAGTACCGCAGGAGCCAGTAGTGTTCCGTAGGGTCCTCTAGGGTTGAGTAAGTGCCCGCAGGAGTCTGTAGGAATCCGTGGGATTCTGTAAGGTTCTGGAGGGTTCTGCAGGGTTCCGTAGGGGCCCGTAGAGTTCCGTAGTGGCTGGTAAAGTTCCCTAGGGCCCTGTACCGTTCCGTAACTGCCTGCAAGGGTCTTTAGGCTTCCGTAGGGGCTGGTAGGGTTCCATAAAGTTCTGTGGGTTCCTGCAGAGTTCTGCAAGTGCCCGCAAGGGCCTGTAGGGGCGCACAGTGTTTCTGCCAGGTTCCGTAGAGTTCCGTTGGGGCCATATTTTTCTGTAGTGGCTGGTAGTATTCTGTAGGGGTCTGTAGGTTTCCGTAGGCGCCTACAGTGTTCTGTAGGAGCCCATAGGGTTTTAGTGAGGTTCCGTTGTGTTGCTAAGGGTCTTGTAGAGTGCTGTCGGGTCCTGGAGTATTCTGTAGGGTTCCAGAGGGGCTCGTAGGGTTCCGTCGAAATCTGTAGGGTTCCCTAGGGGCCCATAGAGTCCCGTAGATTTCCGTAGGGACCTGTAGGGTTGTGTAAGTGCCCGCAGAAGTCTGTAGGAGTCTGTGGGATTCTGTAAGGTTCCGGAGGGTTCTGCAGGGTTCCGTAGGGGCCCCTAGAGTTCCGTAGTGGCTGGTAAAGTTCCGTAGGGCCCTGTGGGGTTCTGTATGGACCTGTAGGGTTCTGTAGGGGCCTGCAGGGTTCCGTAAGTGCCCGCAGGTGTCTGTAGGGTTCCGTAGGGGTCTGTAGGGTTCCGTAGGCACCTGCAGTGTTCTGTAGGAGCC